>NW_027210664.1:1092500-1125000 GCF_029030835.1 Brachyistius frenatus | reverse complement strand
CTGCTCGCCCCCCGAGGCAGAGCCATCCTCCTCCTCTTCCTCCAGAGGAAGAGAAAAGAGAAAGAGAGGAAGAATGGAGGAAACAGAGAGAGAGAGGAGGAGAGTGCTATGGAGGAATGGAAAAAGCAAAAAAAAAAAAAAAAAAAAGGCATCTGCAATGCAAATAGGTGCCCTGCAACCCTGAATAATTCAAAGTGTTGAATGGAAATCTTGCTTTTCTGATCCCCTGTCATTAACTTCTGCCGGAGTGGGCCATTCTCATTTGGGCTCTTTTGGCCTGCGCTCCTCCTCCTCCTCCTCCTCCTCCCCCCCCCTCCCTCTTCCTTCTGTAGTTTTGCACACTTTACCTCATCGTATTTAGAAACCACCCCCCCCCCTTCTTCCTCCTCCTGCTTATTCATTGCAGCTCTTGCACGCCTGTTGCCCTCCCGTTCTCCCTCTCAGGTCCTCTCCAGCGATAAGCCACGCCGCTTCCCTTTTCTTTTCTTTTTTCTTTTCTTCTCCAGAAATGTCTGAAAAGAATTGAAGAAGAAGAAAAGAGGGGCCCCCGCTCTGTTTTTTTTTCCTTTTTTCTTATGGCCCTAATTTCCTTGTACAGTTGATCTGTGGATTATACTCCAGCAGCAGCCACGGTGGGGAGGGGGGGAGGTACAGATGGTGAACCTTTGTGAGCCCCCCCTCCACCCCCACCCCCCTCCCTCTAAGCTCTTCCTATTAAAAGAATGCAGAGAAAAGGATTATCTCTCACTTGCTGAATATCAGATTCGTACACAATGCAGCCGGTGTGTTCGTTGAGTGAGCGCCGCTGCCTTTTGTTAATTGACGGCAGCGGTGGTGGAGTTGGTTTCTGGTTTTTTGTTTTCTCTGTCCCAACCGCCCCCCTCCTTCGCTCTGAGACTCTCAAAACTCACGTCTTTTTTTTTTTTTTTCTGTTTTCTTGTTTTATTTTCTTTTGCTTTTAATGCGTTTCCTATTTCTGTGTCCGTCTGCCGCTCCGGTCCCCGTCGAGCCGAGAGGGGAGCGGCTTAATATATTATTTGATGGATTAGAGCCTGAGCGTTTTTGAATAATTCATTCTCGGTTATTAATGTGACTGTCAGCCGCTGGTGTTTCATATGCCCCTGACTCTGGGTTTTTATTGGTCACTGAAAGCCCACAGACATTGGACTTCTATTCCTAAACATAACACTGTACAGTCTGCACGGCTGTCTGAAGTCGACCTGTGACAGATGTGGAGATTCATTAAGAGCCGGCCGAGACTGATATTCTCTGCAAACCCGCAGAACTGGAGGGAAACTTGGTTAGAAAACTTCTGACTTACCTGCATCAAACATGCAAGGTGAAGTTTTTATAATTCATCAGTTTAGATCAAGCGGCAACCAGCAGCGAACATGAAAGCCAAACCCCTAGTGGCACTCGGTGGTATTGCAGCTTTAACACACTTCCGCATCGGCTTCAGTTTTCACAGTATGTGGTTTAGATTTGGGCTCCGTGAGGTTCTGGTTCCAGTTCACAGTTCGAGAAACACCCAGATTCATTCAACTAGCCGAACAAATCCTCACAGCAAAGATTTCAAAGAGCCATGAATAAAACATTCGAGGTAATCATTTATCAGAAACCAGCAAATAGGTCTTCTATCTTTACAAAAAAAAACTAGATCTAGTTCACTGACCTTCGAGGTCTTGAATACCGAGTTATTTTTTTATCTTTTTAAATCATTTTCAGGTTTTCTTTTTCTGTACTCAGATTCAATGAAATGCTGTCTTACACAGCTGTTCAGCTTTGTGCGACTTCTCGGTGTCCTTTATGCTCCCTCCAGTCCAGCGTGATTCTTCATGTATATTCCGAGCAGGTCCATCTCAGTTTGCGGGCCCTGCTGCATTTCGTGCTGGCAGCGCCGGCGACCCGGTGGGTTGAATGCGCGGCGGCGCTCGGAGACTGCAGAGCGATCGGACCGGGGCGTGATGTTACTGCGAGATGAGCTGCGGAGAGATGCTGGCAGATAATTGCCAGTTAAGTTTGGCTGGGGCGTTTTTTTTGTGGGCTGTGTGCATTCAGGGCGTCAGCTGCACCTCTGCCGGCTGGTTGACGGTTTGGACTGAGCAGCGCAGATCTCCGTTTAATGATCGCGGCGAGTTGTGCGTTTGATTGGATTGCTTTGGGGCACGCTTTTCTGCACGGACGGCCTGCTTGTCAAGAGTGTTCTCGCTGCACTTAACTGCATATCTTGGTTTCTTCATCCATGGGCACTTTGATTGACACCAAAGGTGTTGCTTTGAGATTTTTAATACCTTTTTAAACCCCTCGAGGCGCTCCTGGTTTCTCCCTGCTTACCCCACATTCCCCTTCGTCTTGGAAGAAGTTTTGAAAACCTAATAAGAAGCAAAAACTCTGAATTTCAACAACTTTGAGGCCTCCATTGGGGGAGGTGGGAGGGAGGGGGGGACTTTCCAAATCAGCTGTGTCATCAGAACATGAAGAAGAAGAAAAAGAGAGCTCGCGGCCCCACCCGCGTCCCCTCCCTCAGCCTCCGCATTCAAACACATGAATGACGGATGGTTGAAAGGCGTTCAGAACTTTGGGTCTTAAGACCCCCCCCCTCCCCTCCCCTAGAGGAAACATCTGCTCTCTACAACCAAAGGCCCACATTATGTTAAAAAATACCACAAATCTCAGCGCTGATGCTTAGTGGAAAACATCCTGCGTAGAACCGCCCCCGTCCCCGCGAGGCCTCGGCGAGGCGCTCGGCCGCCGTCACGCCAAGTTTACAGAGTTTGCTCGCCGATGCTCATCTGCAGGTTTTAGCGGCTCGCCGTGTTTGTCGGCTTCGAGACGGCTAAAGATTTTATAGGTGTTGATTTACGGGCTTATTGTGTTCAGATCTCGAACGGTGCATGAAATCACTGTTTGTAATATATTCACGGTGGCTGGCGCCTTTAAAAAAACAAAACCAAAAAAATATATATATATCCACAAGCTGTTTTCATTATTTCACCACTCAGCTATATTTTGATGTTAGTAAAGGGCGTCCAAATGAATGAGAGTGCGCTACGGTGCCAAAGTGGCTGCTGGGTTGAGGTAAAGTTGTCAGGCTTAATCAAATTTTACGAACATTTGGCCAATGGCTGGCAATAATTTCCCTGTTCTGTGTAGAAGTAGAGGGCACGGGAGGCAGATCGAGTGGGAGTGCGTTTGTTGTTTGCCTTTGTGCGAGCTGCTGCGTTTTGTATTTCTTGATGGGTTTTTTTTTCTTCTTTTTTTCGGTTTATGTCGGCCGCATCTTCTTCTGTTCGTGTGTAAGTGGCCTGTTAGCCATCTGAAAGCAGTTTCCCTCCCCCAGATGATGAATCCCTCATACGTTTCTTGATGTCGTCCATGAAAGCAGTTTGCGCATTTCGACTGGCGACCGCGCCCCATTTCCGCCGCCTCATTTCTGCATGTCATAAAAAAAAAAAAAAAAACGCTGCACGATTGTATACCCAATTTGCCAGGTGGTTATTGCTTTCTAAATTGAATGAGCCGCCCTAAAGTGTGATGGTTTGAAGTTGCGCGCGGCTTAAAGGCAAGCGTAGATAGTTCCGCTGATTCTCCGAGAGGAAAACAGTCGAAAGAGCAAAACAACAAGACGTTACAAAGGAGAGTCGACTTGTGAGAAGCAGCTGACTGCTGCAGCAGAGCGAGCCGCAGAAGCAGCGCATCAGACCCATCGAGAGACGCGTCTGGAATACTCGTCTTGTTCTTTTGCTTGCTCTGACAGCAGCTCTCCTTATTTTGGGACCAATCTTCTATCAAATTTCTTTCTTTTCTTTTTTTTTCTTTTTTTGTCCTGTTTTCTTTTGTGCGTCGTGTGAAATTTGTTTTTCCAACCCCCCCCCATCCTTTCGCAATTCGAGCTGCATTCAGCGGACATGTCCGAGTGCGTGTGGGCGAATGACAAAAAAAAAATAAGAAGCAGGACATTATGCTTTTGTCCGCGCTGTCCGTGAATTGGATGGAGCATGAAGTACTTAAGCCTCGTCGTGGTGTTTTGTCAGACCTATTCACACCTAAAGCATGTGAGACAGGCCTCGTGGATTCAAAATAGTTGATGTGACCTCAGCCAGATACATCTCAGCGTGGTGATGCAACCTTCCTCTCCTCCCTCCTCCTCCTCCTCCTCCTCGTCGAAGAGCGAGGAGGAGGAGGTGGATCCGCGCATGAAGCCTGAGGTCATTTCGCCGTCAAAAAGCAATAAAAATGCACTCCTACTTTTAATAAAGCAATTACAACTCATTGCCGAGTTCAATTAATTTGAAGTTTTCCATTAGGAGAGAAGTCTGAAATTGCCTCAGAATTGCTAGAATATTTTTACACCAGTAAAAATGCACTGGTTAGAACGTCGTGCTTGAATCTGCGGTGGGTTCGGGCGGGTCCGGGTGGTAGTTTACCGTTTCACAAGCACGAGTTTCCAGCAAATACTCACCGCTGTGAATAAAATGCATCGTATTGATTTGGGTCCTCTTTCATCCTTGGTTTCTTCCTTTCTCTTCCAGGGGCTGTGTACTTGGAAGGAGGCTTGGACGAGGCCCGGCAGCTCTTTGGTAGACTGCTTTTCAACACCGAGGTAAAGATTTACTCGGCTCTAATTTGGTTTCTGCCCTTTTTGCCACTGCTCTGGAGTTTGTATGTACAGGATGAGTGTTTTGCAAAGGGGCATGCGCGTCTTTCGTTTGTGAAGAGTTGAGCCGCAGACGCGCTAGACATGATTTTTTTGGGGGTTTTCTTCGCTCAAACCCACACACTGCATGTTTTTTTTGTTTTTTTTTGGCAACATTGCCCGATGTTGAATCCTTGCCAGCCCCCCAGAACCTGAGATCTCACCAAATCTTTCTTTATCCTGCAATACTTTTGACTAGCAGGCTGCTCAATGTGTGCAAAGACAAAACAATGAGACGGAGGGGGAAGAAAAAAACAAAAAACAAAGATCTGGATAAAGCCGTCGCAGCACAAAAAAACAGCCTTGTATGTTTTGGAAAATGAACCGGAGGTGTGGAACATTACGGTTCGCCAGTCTTGAGCGGGACACCTGCTATTGTTTGCGAGTGTGTGTGTGTGTGTGTGTGTGTGTGAGATCAGTGGGCATGAATAATTGATGAATGAATCAGTATTTGCATTTATCTTGGTAAGAAATGTTACGAATCAAGTAAATGACTTGCAGATCGTCGATCGTACTGCAGCAGGGTCACTTCTAATTGGCCATCGAGGTAGTTTGTTTGTTGGCAACTCCCACACACATGACATGACATCTAACAAACGTGTTCGATCAGAATCGGTAGTGTTTGAGAAGCTGGATCACAGGATGAACCTTTCAAACATTCACGCCACATAACAAGAAATGAGTCCTTTAATCATCATTTTCTTTTATACAGTAACTTTTAATGACTTACAGTATTTTCATCAATGTTTAAGATCAGTAACTCTTTCTACTCTTTCAAACTCTTTTATGTCAAGTTTTTTTTTCACTGTAATTGACAAAACATTTGGCCTTGGGCAAAATCGACTCCGCCAGCCGTCGCGTTTCACGAGGAGCGAGGAGTATTTGTTCGGATGTGAAAAGCTGAAAACTTACTTGATTTTACTTTATTGTCGTCCACTGGCCATGAAAGTCCACTGGAGTCTTCAAGCTTTTTATGGTTGTCTTGATGCAGAGGTATTTATTCGGATGGTGAGAGATGACGAGAAGAGGACAGGAGCGAAACCATTCAACACTTCAGCAATCGGCTAGATCTAAGAAAAAAAATTAAAAAAAAAAAAAAGTTCCAAAAATCTGATGGGAGCCTGTAATGGGGGTTATGTCATTTCTATTCTTTAATCCACTTAAAAGAGTTTGATTCTGCTGGAGAATCAAAGTGGTTAATTCAAGATTAATAGACTTTATTCACATCTGGAACAAAGACTATGATTTGACAAGCCATCGTACACATCCTCCGAAGTTTAATTTGGAATAAAAGCATCCATCTGTTATCAGATCAGATAAACTTTAAATGCACAGAATATAAAACTGTTTGTTAAAGCAAATTATACATACAATTGATTGTCATCTGCATAAGAACAAACAAAGACCATAGACTGTTTATAAAAGTGGACATAGCTTCCGGGTCTGAAAAGTCACACCAATCCGGAAGTTTCATAAACTGTAACACCAACGATGGCCACTAGAGGTCGGCTCCAGCTCCATAGACTCCCATTTAACTTCTCTCATTAAATACAAAGTCAATAAAAAAATTTTTTTGACAGTGTTTACAGTATCCTTCACTAAATTCGCTCCTTTTTATTAGTTTTCTGGTAGTCCATCTGAAAATAATCCTTCATTCATTAGATATTAGGCCTCAAAAAGCGACATGTTAGAGGGGGTGTGTCTGTTTGATTGACAACTCTGTGGTGTTGTCAGGTTTTGGCTACAGTTGGGCGGGGCTTAGTGTCAATTCACCGCCCGATCCTCCCCAGCATGTCCAAATACAGTCACTTCTGGCTCCAAAATGGTAAGATGGCGACCTTACATCTGTTACAATGAGGGATGTTACCAACGGGGAGAATGTAAAAATGCATTGATGGGGGGCCCAACGTGGAGCCTTGAGGAACGCCAGATTAAGAGGGAGTTTAGGGAGGAGGAAACCGAAACCGAAAACACATGATTACAACACATGAAACCGAGATAAAGTGTCTCTTTTGAGCAACTTAACATTACAGTTTTAACATATGACTCATCCAATTGCTGCTAATAGCGAGTCACGAATGCTCCCATATTACTGAGGACACTGCCGCTCTGTTGAGCTGCAAATGAAAACAGTCGATGGATATTTTCAACTTTGGTTTTGAAAGTTTTCAGATGTGCAGACTGATTGAAATAGTATGTCTCGTGAATCCTCCTGATGGCTGCTCTGTGGTAGAAAAGCTGAGAGGAGACAGATGGACACGGACCAGAAAGCCAAACACCAGCCAGGTGGTATGATGGGTATATGGTGATGGTGGTGGTGGGTGGGAGGGGGGGGGCTAGACATGGACAAACCGAGGGTGAGATAAATTTCTATGGTCTCCAGAAAGCACTTGGATTCTGCTAGTTTAACACATCCGAATGGGTCTTCACACAGCACGTTACTAAACTAATGCGATGCGGTGCGAAATGTGAAGGACTCTACATTTCCCCTCGATCACGCCCTGGAAGGTTTATTTTTTGTTTTGTTGTTTTTTGTCGCTCCTATTTGCCGGTATGATATTCCATTCACACACGAGTGATCAGCCCCGTACCCTCCCCGCCCTCACTTAAGAAACGCTGTCTGGTTTGCTCCCTCTAGTTTTCTCCGTCTTTCCTTTCCAATATTTTTTTATTATTATTATTTTTTTTTTATCCCACTCTCGCTGACACTCCAGGATGTCATTACCCCCGCAGATGTTTCACTGCAGTCCTCTTATGACAAGTCAAAACAAAAAGCTCCCACAACTCCTGAGGTAAAAAAAAAAAAAAAAAAAATCAACTGACTACCTAAAACAAAGCATGCATGTAATCGCCACCTCAAGACCTAGTCAGAAAAACAGTGTCCCCATGTTTTTTTCCGATCCTCTCCCTTTCTCTCTGTTATTCCCTAATTGGTATGGCATTCATGGCTGAAGCGCAACAGTTATTTCCGTCCCCCTTTGTTTCTTTTTGTTTTTTTTCTCCCCCTACATCACCTTCGCTGACTCTCACAGAGGATGGAAATCCAGCTTCATTGCACACAGACGCCCGCAGGAAACAATAGATGCTAATTTGCTAATGACATTACCGTGGAGGTTATTAAAGCATCAGCTGAGAGCGGCAGGAAGCATCTTTCTACGGTGGGGGGAGGGAGGGAGGGAGGGTTAGCTACTCCGATTGCTCCCCAACCTGGACTCAAATATTGCCGTGGAAGAGATGTCGATGCCACTCTGCCGTCCTGAGGGGGAGCGCCTCCGTTTGAGGAGCAATCACGATAATGATCTCACCAGTTGCTCGGAGGGCCAATCTGTTTGGGTTTTATTAACGCCGCCACAAACACACACACACACACACACACACACACACACACACACACACACACACACACACACACACACACACACACACACACACACACACACACACACACACACTCAAAACGCCCAAACTCTTTAACAAAGGTTGCTGTGACAACTAAGATGGTCACCATGGCACCGTAGCCTCCTTCTCACCTCTGACAAAAAAAGGTTTTTTGTTGCTTGATTTCCATCAACCTGTTGTTGTGTCCACTCCTGGTAGTGAAATCGGTGTTTGATCAACACGGAGTCTCCGATATTCTTCCACCAGCAGAGTGTGCTCGGCTGACGCGCTCACACAGGTGAAAAGGCTTCCTGACAACCTTCCCTCCACGTTAAGGCCACCTTCCTGGCAGAAAAACACCACAAACACACACGCTTCATTTTCAACCGTTCGCTCGCGTGCGCCCCCCTCTCCCCCCTCCTCTCCACACTTTCCATTCGCAGCACAATTTTCTACGCTTTGTCCTGCAACGGCCGCAGCTGATACTTCATTCAGTGTTTTGAATGGGAACACGCGCGCCTCCGATCTGCACTGTGTCCTTGGTTTTGTTAATAGCTCGAATTGCATGGCGCCCATTCACGGGCCATTTATCCCCCCCCCCCACACACACACACACACACATTCACGTCCACTGCTCTGCTCACACTCGCTGCGACTGTAAAAGGTGTGCTCTTCACCTCGGCCGTAAACTGTGCAACACACTTCACCGAAGGATCAATGTTAGTCCCACCCCCCCCCACCACCACCACCACCACCACAACCCTTCTATATTTGGAAGATCACCTTGGCCGTTCACTGACAGACAGGGTGGGTGGAGGGAGTGGGGGGGGAGGGGGGGCTTTTGTACCCAGGGCTGCTTTTATGTTGGTATCGATCAGCGATGCTATCTCTTATCGACCCGTCCGCTGCACTACTACATTTGATGAATTGATTGGCAGCCCGTAGCTAGAGACCAATTTGTCAGGGAGCATTGGACCTTGTCGGAGAAGAGCGCCATTATGTCCCAATCATGGGATGGCCAACAGTCCCAGGGGTTGTGTGTGTGTGTGTGTGTGTGTGTGTGTGTGTGTGTGTGTGTGTGTGTGTGTGTGTGTGTGTGTGTGTGTGTGTGTGTGTGTGTGTGTGTGTGTGTGTGTGTGTGTGTGTGTGTGTGGGTAGAGGCTATATGATGCTGTTGACTGTTCACGGTTGGCCTGTGGAGACTTGTGTCTCAGACTCCCCGAGCTTGCTGCTGCTGATGGAAGCCCACCTTTAAAAAAAAAAAAAAAAAAAAAAAAGTAAAAGATAACGAGATCAGAGGCGACTTCAACCGAACTCGTCTTTAATTCCTTCTGTCTAAACTTCTGCCGTCATTACAGCCGGGCTGTTGACATTCAAATAAACATATTTGCATGTTTTTTTATATCCCTGAAATGGCTGTGATTCAGCTGCTGCACATGATGATTTGTGCCCCCCACCCCCTCCCAATAATTATACCTTCCTTGTGCTGGGAGAGAGAGAAAGAGGGGAAAATAAACCCTGTTGTTATTCTTAAATCCCCACTCGATGCTGGATTAATCACTGTCTGCCTTGTCTTTGCGATGGCTGTAATTGAAACATTAGCTGCTCGGGTCGGTATACGGCGTGTGGGCGGATCACGTGCTCCCCGTGGATGGATTTTAATCAGACGCCGAAGCAAACTTGCACGTACTTCACTTCTTTCCCTCTTTGTTTTTGTTTTTTTTCTTCTTCTAGTGTTTTCTTGTTATTTATTTTTTTTTTGTCCTCATTTTCTGCAGCACTCTCGTGTGCACATTGTGCCGGTTGCTAAGTCGCTCTTTGAAAAAACAAGCGTAAAAATCCGACCGGATATATGTCGTTTAAAGGCGGCTGGCAGCCAACTCTTCGGCGCATTTCCGCCACCTTCTGACAGGAGTAAGGCATTACATCCGACAGGAAGAACAATAGTTTAGCGTATGCTAATTGATTTTCTAGTCTGTAACGACTGTTTGAATATAATAAACGTTGTGTCCCCGTGTCCTGTCGGCCTCGTCCTGGACGCCGTACCTGATCTCGACTCACAAGCAACCGCAAGGAAGCGTTTACTCCAACGTATTGACCACTTTCATGAATTTTTCATCGGCTGCTCAAGGCGATGGGGTTGCCAGCTGGGTGGGTTTTGATGCTGCACACACACTCAACCCCCCGCCCCCTCCTCCTCCACCTCACCTCCCCTCCCCTCCTCGTGAGCTAACACCGCATTTTAAAGGTTTATCTCCTTGAACCTTTTAAACACCTGAGTGATACTGTACTTTAGAGGCCCTCTTCTCCACATCTCCATCACCTCTTATGACTCACCCGAACATTAAACCCCAGGCCCCCAAAAAACTGCCTCTGGCTGGCGTTGTCCTTGGCAACAACTTGAGAGCTGCAGCTTATACCCCCCCCTCCCCAATCACATCACCCCCCCTCTCTCTCTCTCAGCCTCCGTCTCTCGACCGTTCGATCCTGTGCCGTTACCTCAGATCAGGGCCGAGGGGACATTTTGATCCTGCACATATTTTCTCTCCACGGGAGCCTCGAGCGTCCGGCGCTGTCGGTGCTTCTGTCGGAGACAACACACCTATCGAAGGCTGAAATCCCAGCAGCCCTCCGCCCACAACACCCGTTGTCCTCCACATCGTGACCCCCCCTCCTCCTCCTCACTGGCCCCTAACTCCACGCTGGGTGGTCGATATTCACACCTCTGCGTCCGAGATGCTGACTCATTTGCAGACTGCTGATGGCACCTTAAAGTGTCGAAATAAAATGCTCACAGTTCTCTTGATCTGGTTGATTTTTTTTATTTATACATATGCATATATATGTATATATGTTTTATATATGTATAAATACATATATATGTATATTTTTTGAAGTGCTTAAATGTCCAATCATCTCCCAAATGTATCTGATAGAAGAGAGACAATAAAAACTAATTGTGGTTTCGACATTTAGGTTGCATTGATTGATTCACGGCGTCAACTTTAAGCCTCGGTTTGATCCGCCCACGTTTGCCCTGTTGAAGTTTACTGCAACACACATTAATACAGACTCAACACTTCCTGTATCCCTTTCAAATTAAAAGCCCTGTAGTGTTTCAGTAGACAGAAACCCTTAATTTCTTAACAAGGCCTTTTTTTGTGTGTGAGACATTTGCAGGAATGAAATCGGACAAATCGGATAAATAACAAAACTTCATTATTAAGCGTTAATTTCATTTTAATGTTGAGAAACTGAGATGTTCTCATCTCAGGTATTTTTTTTTTGTGCTTTCCGATTGAATTTTTAAAGCTGCTTATCAACATTTTTATATAAACAACAGATCAAATGACTTCATTTTATGTGATGCTCCGCCGACTAACAATCTGAAGTTACAGGAATCTTTTACACCCTTCGAACCCTTTTAGCATCTTTCAGCCCCTTGTTTTGGTCACCAGGCAACAAGCAAGCTCGCAGGAGATAAAAGGAGTATTGAACGTGGATCTTCCACAAACATGCCTCCTAATGAATGTTAACCAAAAGCTGCTGGATGTTTGTATCATCAACTGTTCGGGACTCCGCTTCTCGTAACCATGCCAGACATCCACGTAAATATAAAAACGTCTTTTGTGTAAATGGTTCATGTCCATCACAGAAAGGTGAAATTCAACCAAAGAAATATTCACTTAGAATTTCCCTGGAAGCTGAAACCTTTATTTTTTTTTATTCGTTTTCGTATTTATTACCATGTCGTCCATTAACGCGGATGAACCCCCCCCCCCCCCCCGCTGCTGGGTGGAGATGCAGTGATTTCTGACTCTCTCTTGCTTCTGTCTCTGCAGGACATGCGGGAGGTCTGGCTGAACTACCCCCCCCACCCCCTGCAGGTGGGTCAAGGTTTATTATGGATGTTTATTGTCTGCCATGTTTGAAGTTCTCCAGCCTGAATGGATGTTGTTTGTGTCGGTAGATGTTAGCTCTTCTTCACAGCCGTCCGCTAGCCTCCATGTAGCCGTCCTTCTGCTCCCGTGTCTTCGCTGCTCCCCGTTTTTGCTCGAGACCACCTCTGACCGCTTTTTCCATTTTACTCCGTCTCTCTTCCTCCACCATCTTGCTTTTCTTTTTTTTTTCTCCCGTGTCTCTCTCTCTCTCTCTCTCTCTCTCTCTCTTCTTCTCTCCTCTCTGCTGTTTCTTTGCTTTGCATGATCTAGCCCAGAAAACATTGAACATGTCAACAGTGTTTGTTTGAAATTAGGATTTTGGAAGAAGAGATCAAAGATGCCATAACAGGATTACAGTCCCGGATCACATGGGGTGGGGGAGGGGGGCCTCCAGGGACCGTCGGGCATCCTCCTCTCTGATGTGTTTGTGAGGAGGAAAGTGTTTCTTTTGTGAAACTGCTCCTTTTCTCTTCGTCTCACATGCGCCGGCATTTATTTATTTTTTTCACGTGTGCGCTTTCCGTTTGCACACATCTGCGTGTTGTGTGTATTTGTGTGTATTTGTGTGTGTTTTCTGAGGATCCACAAAGAAGTCTGGATGTTTTTTTGTTTTTTTATAGTATTTTTTTGTCAAGCGTGTCAGTGCTCAGACTGAAAAAAACAACAACCCAAAAACCTCTCGGACCCAGCAGTGTGTTTTTTCCCGGTGAGCTGCACAGCGGCGGGGCGGCTGGAGCCCCCGGGTTCTGCGGTGCGATGGGGGGAGGGGGGGGGGGGGGGGTTGGAGAGGGGGGGTCACCACCGCTGCAGCGTGCTGCATGGGTAGTCATTAGCCGCTCCAGAGCTGCGGCCTCATTACCACATGCCCTGCGTTTGCTGAGGTTTCCTCTGGGTGGTCCCCTGCCGGCGGGGGGAACGCCTGTTAAATTGTGCCAACCAACCGCTTGGTAGCTTGATACCGTCCTGACCTTTTGGCTCGAGAGGATATAATCATCACAAGGTAAAAAAAAAACCCCAAAAACCCCCCTCTCCTCTCCCCTTCCCCTCCCCCGTTCTCATCATTTATTTATTTAATTGTATATTCTATAATTGATGAAGGCCCCCGAGAAGTTGCAGCGAGAATATCATGCCCGATATTGTTGCCCCTTTTCCGAGGGACGACGCGGCGGAGGTGGACGAGCAGCTCCCTTCACGAGGAGGACGAGCAGCTCCCTTCACGAGGAGGACGAGCAGCTCCCTTCACGAGGAGGCAGCTCGCCGCGCCGGGTGTAATCACGCGTGCGCTAATCGTTGGTGTGCGTTCATGAGCTTCGACGCTGACGGAGGAGCTGCGTGGTTCTTTCCTGTTTTGCTTGATTTGCACCAGCGCATCATCCCCCCCCCTCCTCCCCCGGCCCTCCACAATAATTTACCAGAGCGTCATTTACGTAGAGTCCGGATTACAAGATTCCTCCTTTAGTTTATCGAGGGGCGAGTGTCAAGGCCTTTTTTTTTCCCCCTGGTTCTCAGAAGACCTCGGCTCTGATTCTGCTTTCTGTCTGGACTGAGCTGAAAGTGATGCTTTGAAGCCATTTCAAACGGGTTTTTTTTTTTTTTTTTTTTTTTTTCATAACTGCTGTTGATATTTTTTCTCTCTCCTCTCCTCTCCTCACTTCGTTTGAAGCCTTGCTGCCGGCCATTCCCCCTGAAGGATAGCTCGCGCCCTCCGAGTGCTGAACTCGTCAGATGTCGTTAGTTGTGAAGCATGACATTTAAACGCCTTTCCTTAATTAACAGGAAGAGCAAAAATTAAAAAAAAAAAAAGGAGGCAGGAATGAAATGTTTCTTAGGACATATTGGAAGATGGAACCGTGACATTACCGGCAGCGCACCAATTAAAACAGTTGAGTTTAAAAATACATCTCCGGCTCGACGTGGGGAGACTGTGAGGGAGCTGTTTACTTGTCACGTCGCCACAAAAAAACAAGACACAAAGAAAAAGGCTGGAAAATGAATAAAAGTGGTCGTCTTCCCCCCGGAGAGCCTTGGATGTTGTCTGAGGTGGGGGGGGGGCGACGACTTTATTGTGTACAGTGAAATGCAGCGAGCTAACAGGGTCAGTCCAACGTGCGCTCAGCTTCCTTTGAGTGTTTCCGTGGAGAAGATGTCTTGGTCAGGCTAACAGTTGTACCACGCAGAGACCAATTAGATGATTCTAGCTGCCTTAATTAATGCACCCATAAGGATAGCTCTTGATTTAACAAACATGCATGCACAGATTATTATTTTTTTCTTAGCATATGATTTCTGTTGCTAATGAGCTCAGTCACGAGCAAACGCCGCAGTTAAAGAGAGCGTGGTGCTTTTTATTTATTTATTTATTCTCTTCTCCCTGCTACCTCTGAACCCACCGAGCCCCCGCAGTTAGAGGCAAGTGATCTGCAGTGCTTTTTCCCCCACAAACCCCCCCCACCACCACCACCACACACACACACACACACACACACACACACACACACACACACACACACACACACACACACACACACACCCCCCCCTCCCCCACCACCCACCCACCCCCACTGAAAACCCCCCCCAAAAAAACAAAAACATTCTTTTCAAGACTTGTCAAAGCGCCGAGTTCGGGAGTGTGCAGCGAGTCGACAGTACGAGTGAGTCACCGGAGGTGTTAATTGACCGAAGGAATCACCAGATTTTAGAGGAGGATGGAAAAAAAAAAAAAAAAAAAAGGAGCGGAGATGTTTGACTTGAAACTTAATGACTAAGAGATTCCATCTGCTGCAGATCATCTTGAGTTTGTTTTGAGGCGGAGTAAAAAAAAATATATAAAAACACTGTAAACAGGCCCTCGAGCAGCAACACGCTGCAGAGGTTCACTTCAGTTTAAAGAGATTCATCTGACGCTCGGATGCAGAACGACTTCGCCGAGCGTTGAGGTGCTCGGTCGTTTCAGGTTTTTAGTTTCTTCTTCTCCTTTGTTTTGGGTTTTATATTGATAAAAACCAAACGGCGCTACATTCAATGAATTTATATACGTTATTACTCGAGGACAAAACAAAGCATTGAACAAACAAAACAAAAAATACAAATTATTTATTATTTACAACACTTGTAGTTTGTTGGATACAAAATTATCAGATTTAGGTAGGTAGGTAGGTATATACTTTATTAATCCCCGAGGGGAAATTTTTTGCATTTACACACTATTAAAAAAAAAGTCATTTTCCTGTTTTACAGCCTATAAAGGACACAGACTGCTAATCTTGACCCTCCAACACTGATCGGATATACGCGGCCAAAAGTATGCGGATGCTCCAATGTGCATTTATCAGCCTCCTCAGCTCGTCTGGTTTCAGGTTTTCCTATTTAATTTATTTTAAATATGGTTGCTGTGATTTTCTCCCCCGCTGCCATAAAAGCATCACTGAGGTCCAACACAAGATGTCGGAGGAGGCTGAGAGTCAGAAATCTGTGCAGGTTATTCAAATTCTTCTCCACCAGCCTGAGGGAACACATTTCTTCATGAACTTTATGAACTCGGCTCGGCGCTCAAACTGGTGAGCAGTTAAATAATCAGGACCCAAATTTCTCCTTAGTCATTAAATTACGACCTAAAATGTGGCCATTTTTGAGCCGCTCAAATTTAAGTCATAAAATATATCGCGGTAATACACAATGAACTTATCTTGAATTAAATAAAAAGACAGATTTATTTAATCCTAAACTTGTTTTACAAATGCTCGAATGAGAGCGAACCGCTAATGTGTGGACGTTGGTTTTGGTTGTCACGACAACAGTGGCGGCAAACAGCTGCTCCACGCGTGCTCTTGTGTCGTGGGAAATGCGTGTCCTTCAAAATAAAAGCACAGCAGCAGAAGTTCTGTCGACTTTTTTTTGTTGTTGTTTTTCCACGCAGACATCCACAAACCAAACTTTGTGAGAACCGCTGAGCGTGCTGTAACCTTTAAGATGTCCCCTCATTGGGACCGATGACCCGCAGAGCGAGTATGACATCACTGGTTTGTACACTCAAAGTGTTTTGAAACTGTGCTTTTATTTTCCTCGTCCAGGTCCAGGAGCCTCAGACGGACAGGCAGCTGATCGAGACGTCCCCCGTCCTCCAGAAGCTGACCAGCTTCGAGGACGCCATCGGCGTCCTGTTCACGCACGTGCGTCTGCTGGCCCGAGCTTTCACCCTGAGGACGGTGGGCTTCAACCACCTCACCCTGTGAGTAACGTACCTGCTGTTCGCTCCTTCGTAATCTGATTGCGGCCAATTAAAATGCAAAAGCGAGGCGCCGCTCGTCCAGATGCGATTTGCGAGAGATGCCGCGGACGCAGCCTCGACTTTTATTCCCCCTCAGAGGTGGTGAGGCGTGATGCATCGTGATGTCTAATACGATCTGGGAGTTTTTAAAGCATTTTTAAAACCACTTGTCCCCTCTCCCCCCCCCCCTCCGCCCCGCCCCCTCTCACAGTCACTGTGAAAACAAATGTGAAACAAATGACGCCTCGAATGTCACGTTCAAAGTCCCTCAGTGAAAAGATGGATTTTATTCTTTATTTTATTTTTTCTCGGTACCTAATCCGAGGGGTTTCACAGCCGAGCGAGACCGAGGGGCCCTCGGGACCCCGACGTCGCCCCTATCTGGAGTCTCCCTGTACCTGTGAGGCCAGAACCCCACTGCCCCATGGGAAATGGGGTTTTGAATCACTGGGTTTTGTCCGAGGACAGACGCTTTAAAATTCCTCTCTTTTTCATTCATTGCAGCCACATCTCTTTATTGGACAGATTCGTCTCTCTCGTTGTCATGCCTCAGTCCATCCTGTGAATTCACTTAAATTACTTTTTTTTTTTTTCACTCAGATTAAATTCAGGCTGAACGTACTTCTGTTGGAGAGATGTGCGGGTTTATTTTTTTTATTTTTGCTCTGTTAATTGCGGCGTTTCACAGCAGTGCTGCGGTGATTTAGCCCTGACATTGGAAATGTTTTTTTCTCCTCCTCCTCCTCCTCCTCCTCCTCCTCCTCCTCGTCTCCTGTTATGACATTTGTTCAATAGTCAGTAAGGTTACAAACTTCTCCAGAGATGACTTGGCATTGATGGAGGCGAAGAGCGGCTTCGGACCGCCCGCAAACAAAAACACGGCGTCGTTGTATAATGCGAGTTTTGAAAAGATTTGCTGTTTTCGGAACAAAACGTTTCCGCTAATGAGAGCGTGCGCTCCAATTTGAGGTGTTTTCTGATGCTCGCTCTGCGAAACGCTTGTTTTCAATTGAAGCTTAACTCACTTCTGAGCTCTACACAACACAATAGTGAGTTTGACAGCTAAAGCAAATTAGCCTTGGCAGCACACCTCTGATATCTTATTGGCAGGCTGCAACTCTGTAATTGCTTGCTTAGGTTTACTACAAGGACAGTGCTCTCTGTGTGTGTGTGTGTGTGTGTGTGTGTGTGTGTGTGTGTGTGTGTGTGTGTGTGTGTGTGTGTGTGTGTGTGTGTGTGTGTGTGTGTGTGTGTGTGTGTGTGTGTGCTGTGTATGTTCTAATCCATCACTTGTGTGTCAAAGCTCTCCCCACTCAGGGTCAGGGAAGTTGATTAGAGGTCCAGAGGTTCGCCTCCTGCTGAGCTTTACTTTAAAGGACTTTCCAACTCAAAGTTGATACCAGTGATATTTTCTAACTTTGTGACATCAGGTTTAATAGAATAGTTCAATGTATGCAGGTTAAAGTTCCTCTCCTGGCGTTGATTAAACCTCGGAAAAGTCCTCCCTGTTCATCAGAATTACACATAGAGGGGCCTTTAAGTTGTTTAGATGTAAACATAGACTGAGTGTGAAAGTGGACGAAACTTTTTAGTCTGAAAAATCAAGTGTCTTCAGCTGCAATACCACCGAGTGCCACTAGAGGTTGGCTCCGAAAAGCCTCCGGCTCCATAGACTCCCATTCAACTTCCCTTTAATTTAAAAAAAAAAATTCTGGGTTAAAATTTTTTTTAAATTAGCTCCTTCTTTTTTGGCGATTAATTTGAAAATAATCCCTCATTAATTAGAAAATAAGGTTCACGAAGCCTCGTTTTTGGGAGCGTGTCTGTTTGATTGACAGGCCTGTGGTGCAGTCAGGTTACAGCTATCGGTGGGCGGGACGTAGTATCGTCAGATTTCCAATCAGATTGAGTCAGATCCACCGCTGGCTCCTCCCCCAGCTCTTCCAAATATGGTCACTTGGTTCTTTAGATGTATGAAACCCTGTCGGTTTTTAATCCATGTTTTTGAGATGTCAGACCGTAACTGTTCTGATTTCACTCTTCATGTCTTGTAGCGTCTGATGTTAACGAAGTTAAAAACGTCATCGAAGGGGGTCTTTAAAACGAACGCACTTTTTTTTTGTTACTTTTCCTTGCGGCAAAAAGAAAACATATTTTCTGGGGTAATTTACGTTCATCAGCTCGTTAGCAGCCAAACGGCAGATTGACCTAAATAGAGCCGACTGACTGGAAAGCTGGAAGTGAGCAACGGCTGCCGAGAGGACCAAAGGTTAAAACGAAAGTAGGTCACGGTGCCGCGACGGAGGGAAGAAGGAGGTCGGAGAACGGGGAAAAAATAGGGGAAGGTCGCGCTGTAAGGGTGGGGGGGGGGGGGGGGGCGAGGAGACGGGACCCTCGGCTGGCCTTCGGCCCGGCGCCTCGTGCGGAATCAGAGGACGAGCCGACCTAGAGGAAGACAGGCCGGGTCGGGAGTTGATGGTGTCTCGGAGCGGTTGCAGAACCGGAGGCTACCATCACACAGCAGAGATGGAGAGCCCCCACCCTCCACCTCCCCACCCCAAGGCACGCCGAGCCTCCTATCTCCTCTCACAGCGGAAGAGCCCGGTGTTGCAAGAATTTCACTGTTGGTGAGAAAAAAAGAAGAAAAAAAAAAGGCTCGCTCGGTACTTGTAAAAGGAAAAGTAGGTTTTTAGCGAGCAGCTCGCGAGGAGGTGTTTGAAACATTTATACGCACGATTATATTTTTGTCAAGCGGAGTTTGGTCGAATTGAAAGACGAAGTGAAGAAATGCAGCTGCTTCATTCTCAATCTCATTGCAGATGATCTCAATTCAACGTCAGGAAGCGATTTATTTCCTTTATTTTACGCCGATTTGATTCTTCAAATAAAAGACTGATTTCAGGTGAAGTTATTTTACACTTTCACATTTTATTCTATTTTATTGAAGGAATTGTTTCCAAAATACATTTCATCACAACCTGACAGTTTTGGTAAACTTCACCAAAGTTGCTATTTTAGATTTCATTTAAACAGCTTGTCTGTAAAGATTTATGTTGTTATTAAAACTTTGAATTGAAGGTCATATTTTCCTTGTGCAGTTTAAACCAAGCGGCGACGTCATCGTTGGTTTGTGAACGTTATGAATCCTCCAGTTCAGATTCTGTCTGTCACCATCTTTGCTAGTTCGGAGCGCTTTGAAGCAGGAAATGACCATATTTGGACGAGCTGGGGGGAGGAGCCAGCGGTGGATCTGACTGATCTGATTGAAATCCCGGCAATACTACGTCCCGCCCACCGATAACTGTAACCTGACTGCACCACAGACCTGTCAATCAAACAGACACAACAACTTTTTTGAAGCTTATTTTCGAATTAATGACGGATTATTTTCAGATGGACCGCCAGAAAACTAATAAGAATCCGAGACCGAGATAACTCGTAGAGAAATCTTATTGACTTATGTGAGAAAAGTTGAATGGGAGTATATGGAGCTGGAGGCTTTTTTCCAGAGCCGACCTCTAGTGGCACTCGGTGGTACTGCAGCTTAAGGTCACTTCCACAACACTTTTATTCAAACACAATTTTTCTGCTTCAAGGTTCGAAGAGACCCTGAACCGTCCACCTGTCGACGTCCCATTTTGAATTAACACTGATCTTTCCATGCGGTAGAAATCACACGCAAGTTTTTTTGTTGCCTTTTTACCTGAGATCAAACAGTCTCTGCATGCCGGAGGACCCCCCCCCCCCAAAAAAAAATTAAATAAATAAACCCGGTCGCAGACTACACGTCTGAACCTTCCACATTCACACACATCTGAAACAAGCACATTATTTCCAGAGGAGCTGAGAGGAGGAACGCTTTTTTTTTTTTTTAAATAATAAAAAAATAAAAAATGGAGTGTGCCCCTCTTTGAGGGCGGGCTGCCCCCCCTCCATCCCCCCACCCCCTCCCCGCCTCTTCAGAAGGACCGTTAAAGGTATTTTAGATCAAAGTCAAAGATGAATAAAGACCTCGGCGCCACACTTTTACTTCAATTTCCACCACCTCACCGCAGCATTGTGCCTCCGCCGCCGAAGTGAATAAGGGACGGCTCTTTGTGCTGCTTCACACCGGAGCGCATTCCTCCCTGACCCGCTCTATCTCCCCCTCTCCCCCTCTCTCCCTCCCCTCCAACCCCCCTTTCTCTCTCGCTCTGCCTCCTATTGGACTTGAAATCAGCTCAGCGCAGCTTTTCAATCTCTCTCTCTCTTTCTACCTGCTTCCTGCCGGCATCCTGAACGTCCACATCAAGACGTTCGACGTCTTGTCTTCCAGGATGAGCGGGGAGTTCTCTCCTCCTCCTCCTCCTCCTCCTCCTCCTCCTCCTCCTCTTCTTCCTCTTCTTTCTTCATCCCAAACTCGGCTCTTCACGCTCTCATGAACTGTGGCAGAGTCTTTTCATTAAGGAGCTCTGTGATTATTTTTAATGTGCATCAGGCAGCGAGTGTCCCTTCACTCCTAATGAAACTCTGTCCAGGACCTCAAAAAGTTCTTACTCATCCTCTGCAGCTCTGCAGCTTTTGGATGTGCATTAAATTAATTAAAACCCACTTTTTCTATTCAACTTTTGAAGTAAAAAGGACATTTGTCTTTTCTTTAAAAGATAAACTGATGTGAAAAGATTTTTGGGATATTTTGTGTTCTGTATTGTTGCAAATGAAGAATTTCCAGCATTGCGACTGTTGTTTTGGTAAAAACAAACAAACAAAAAAAAAGCGATTTAAAGCATTCGCAGGTTGTGAAGGGCAATGACAAAAAAAAATTTTTTTTAAGTTCTGCTGATCATTTTTCATAATTTATTTGCTTAAAAACTTTTCCAACAGAACCAAAAAATGGAGACGAATCGAAAATATGAATATTTGACAGCTGCAGCCCTGATAAAGATGCTCTAACTGCTGTTTTCACTGAGTGTTAACCTCAGATCTCTTTCGGCCCTGATACGCAGCGGCTCATAAAAGGCAGACCCCCCTCCCCTCCTTCTTCTCCCTCCAAATAAAAAAAAAAAAAATCGGACAATAAACTTTGACCTTTCTCTCTCTTTGATGCCAACCTCCTCTTCGTCTTCTACCTCGGCATCACTGCTCCCTCTCATCTTCACTCTTCCCCTCCTGCAAAGAGCTCGTGGACGGATGTGTGCTCTGCTGCTGGATGTACCTCTCCACCACCATCACCCCCACCCACCACCCCCACCGCTTCCTGCCTGCCTGGCACAGCACCAGCCCACATCTGCAATGCTAATCTATAATTCTGTTTAATTAATGACCATTACAGCAGCAGCAGCAGTTGCATGCCCCCACCACCACCACCACCACCACCCCCACCCCCGCTCTAAGCCGTGTGGGGAGTTACAGTACGCCGCCTGCCTCTCACTGATGGGCGGGAGGCTGATCTGCAGCATCACACTGCAGCCACTGGCCTTTTTCTAGAGATTGTTGGAGGGTTAAAAGAAGTTCTCTGAGTCCGTGTGTTAAAAAAGTGCTGAAACGGTCAATGTGATGTGTAGCTGGATGACCTCATGTGAAACTCTTCCTCTTTATCCCTGCCTCCTCCTCCTCACATCACCCCCCCCCCCCACACACACACACACCCTTTCCCTAACCTTGTGTTTCCTCTCTCGTATCCAGGGGCCACAACCAGAGGATGGAGTTCCTGGGAGACTCCATCATGCAGCTGGTGGCCACCGAGTACCTCTTCATCCACTTCCCCGACCACCACGAAGGACATTTAACCGTAAGATGGAATGAACTCACTCCACACTTCTCCAGTCTCTGCTTTCTGCTTTTTACACAAGTTTACCTGAAAAGAAATAACACAACTGTATTTTGTTTTTGTTTTTTCTTCCCATCAATCTCTGAGTGTCAGCCAGGTTTTCAACCCCCTTCTTCTCTCTCTCTCGCTTGTTTCCACCAAATAAACTCTCCTGCTCGCCCCACACGGCGGCTGTGTGTTTACTGTACTGCGTGTGATGGGTATCGTCATGAGACAAAATTGTTCAGTGTTTTTTTTTTATTTATTTCTCAATAACACGTCTTTGTCAGCACATTTTTTGCAGAAGCTGTCAAGTGTTTGGGGGGAGGAAAAAAAAAAAAAAAAGCGTGCTCGTAACGCAGGTACAAAGCAAATGATCGCACTTTTCAACGCTGCGAGTCCGTTTTTTTGACAGCGTTCAAACGGCAACTCAACTGGAGCATCAGTGAGCTTCTTCTTCAGAAGACCCGACTGCTCGAGGCTGCGGGGAAGTGAACCTGTCTAAAAAAAATTAATACAAAAAAAAACCCCACAGACGTTAGATATTTATTTACGGATGTTTCTGATGAAATAGAAGCCGTGACGTCAGCTGTGTAAAAGCTTCCAGTGGAGTGGAGATATGGAAAGAAAAAAGAAAAACGGAAAGTGCTCATTCAGCTGGTGTTGGTGTGCGTTTGTGCGTCTCCGACTGTGATTGCGTGCGGAGCGTTAAAGGAGAGCAGATCACAGACAGTCGTCCTGCGGTCCATTTGCTCTTTTTCTACATCTGTAGCTATATTTAACGTGTTTGTGTTTTTCCTTTTAGAGACATAAAACGTACCTCCGGCCATCTCGAAACATGTTGTCATCCGCTCGGCTCCGAGCGACGATGTAATATTTAAGAGAAGCGACGTGCAATCCTCCCCGAAAACATTTTACTCTGCATAACAGTTCCTGTCTTTGATGAATTATTCCATGTTCCCTTTTTCCGTTTTTTTTTTTTTTAACGTGACTTCTGTTTTGTTTCGTAGCTCCTCCGCAGTTCGCTGGTGAACAACCGCACGCAGGCCAAAGTGGCGGAGGAGCTGGGCATGCAGGAGTTCGCCATCACCAACGACAAAACCAAGCGGCCGGTGGCTCTGCGGACCAAAACTCTGGCCGACCTGTTGGAGTGTGAGTCCGCCGCTCGCCGGTTCGCTCCCAGACACCGACGGGAAAGACCATCTTCGTAGACTTCCTTTCTTTCTCTCCAGAACAGTTTGAAGTTGGCAGCAACGAAGCAGCTCTATTGATTTCTGTGTTTCCCTTTGTGTTGGACGTCAAACACAGTCACTTCTCTGCCGAACACGCTGGACGATGCTCCCATCGGCTTTAAATGGGGCTGAAGTTTTTATTTTTTATATAGATATTGATGAGCTTTTGCTATTCTACTGGCCTAATTGAATTTATTTAAACACAATAAGGCCTTCAAACAATTAGTGTAATTGGTATGCAGGAGAGAAGTCACAATTTGCAGCTACACAGAGACCAGCAGCAGGATATCAATACCACGCCTCCACCGAAACACTACTCTCTTAGTCTGCTCATTTTTATTATTTTGCAGCCCAAAGTCGGACACAGAGGAGACACTTAACATCATAACATCTGCAGGACAGCGAGAGAACACACAAAATCTTCATAGAAGAAGCAGGACACTAATTTAATAGGGACTCTTAAGAGCGCTGCTGCAGACCTCGTTATTTCATTTTTAGCTGCACAACATTTTAAGTTCGTTGTCATTATGGTTCAGAATTGGCTCCTCTGGTCTATGCCCCTGAAAATGGAAATAACTGAAGCATCAACAAATTCAAGTAGAAAAGTACAGCTAACATACAGTGTGTTCTTCAACAGCAGTAGATTAGCACCAATCTCACTCCTGTTTACACACTCAGAGTCAGTTTGTTTACTGTGTACTGATTAGAGAAGCAGAAAAGTACAATTAATACCGATAAGAATCGAGAGCGGCGTGCTCCAGGTGCAGCGGTGACGAGCGGGCGGCGCCGACCCATTACGATTACAATCTGTTTCAGTATTTACACATTGTAGTAATATAAAGTGTTGGACTTCCTGTTTGGGCTTCTCTCGTCGAGGTGGAAACGGCGAGGTGGAGAGTTTTGTGGGTGGGAGGCCTGTGAGAGATCTCGGTGGAGCTCTTTGCTTTCTTTTTGTATTATTTTTTATCTGACACGTGAAGAAGAAATCCGCGGTGCCCCTTCGATCCGTTAGAAGTCACGCTCATCCTGCCGTGAGGTCACGGGTTCGTTGTGACCTCGAACTGCTTCGCTCAAGTCAAGACCGGCTGATTTATTTAAGCGCTTTATACACAGCGAGAGTGCAGCACAGCGTCAGACGGGAAATCAAAACAAAATATACAACTAGAATCGATTCTGATTACCAACAACGGGAAACAGAAGTGAACTCATCGTGACCTTTGACCTTTTTACAACAAAAATCTTGCACTCATAAGGATCGAATGGGCACATAGGGAGTTATAATACGAATGTCTCTCAATCTTTGACCGCCCAAATATGAAACAGCTTCTTTTGTTAATGCATTCATTACAGACAAATTACATTATTTTTTTTTTTTTTTTTGTAAGTTTCAATTTTATTGCTTCTTTTCCTCCATTTGAAGCCCAGAATAAGAAATTAAAAGTGTTTTGCATTAATATTCGCAGCGAGTGCGGTTACCCCCCCCTCCCCTCCGTCACACAAGGGACCGAGCTCATACGTATTGAATGAGACGCTTATGCGGGTCCACATCGGGCCGACGGAGGGAGCAGACAGGAGACCGCGGCACGAAGGGAATACGGAATAAAAACCGTTCAGAGCCGGTGGAATAATAATAATAATAATTTAAAAAAAAAAAAAAAGCAACTGTAGAAAAAAAACAAATAAAAAAAAGCACTAATGCGTTTCAGGTCAGCGTTCAGCGGACGAACTCTTAATGCATGAATCACAAAACAACTCGAAGCTTCATATCATTTGCCTTTCAAATCAGCCCCTGGAAGTTTGAGGCCGGAGCAGAGTTGATGACTCGGGGGAAAAAATAAGGGAGGAGAGACGAGCGCGCCGCTTTTCTGTATATAAGGCGGCGTGCCCCGGAGCGGCAGGAGGCCGCTCGCTGGCCCTCCTCCGATACTCCAATACGCTGGCGTCTAATGGAGGAGAGAGGGAAGAAGAAAAAAACAACAAAGAGATGAAGATGACACCTTACATTTCAAATCTTCTTCTTTTTTTTTTTTCCCTCTTCACGTAGACCTCCAGTTGCTCTCAATTTTATCTCCTATATGACAGCCATGTTTCCGTGAACTCCGCGTGGCCTCTGCTTTACCAATTTCCTGTTTGATACAGTGACCATCTTTTTCCGGTTGTTTGCGTTGACGTCCAACAGCTGAGATCCGCTTCGTGGTCTCTGTTGACTTCAGGAGCAGGAAGTAAAGCTTAGTTTTTTTATTTATTTAATACGTTTCTTTTCTCCTCTTCGCAGCCTTCATCGCAGCCCTCTACATTGATAAAGACCTGGAGTTCGTGCACACCTTCATGAACGTCTGCTTCTTCCCGCGGCTGAAGGTGAGCCTCCGTATCGATATCCACTCGCAGCTGATCAATGAGCTGCTGAGCCGAGCACCTATACGACAGAGAGGAGATGATGATGAGGAGGAAGAGGAGGAGGAGGAGGAGGAGGAGGAGGGGGAGGTAGCTAATGGCCGGGGCCCTAATGGCGCTGGCATCGACACGCGGCCCCGGAGTGCTGCTTTTTTTTTTTCTTTTTTTTTTGCTGCTCTTCAATGCCTCCAACAATGGCAGCTCACGGCCGCTGTTTTTAAACGTCTTTAATGGGAATCGCAGCGGTGTCGGCGGGTTGTTAATGTTCGTCAGCAGCGTTTTTTTCCCCCCCATCGATCCCAGAAGTGCTCGGTTCCCGTCGCCGGCGTCCACTTCTGGAGGGCTGCGAATAAAGTTGAATAAGTGGAAAACTTGGAAGGGCCCAGATGTGAGTGAAAAGAAAGGACAGGCCATTTTTATTTTTTATATTTATATATAATTTAAGTGCCCCGACTCCAGATTTTAGATAGAGGAGCTTTAAGGCTGCTATTTTCCCATCAATAAAGCAGCTGGAGGAAAAGACACAAACTATGAAAACCCCACCACTCTCATACCTAAATGGACACACACACACACACACACACACACACACACACACACACACACACACACACACACACACACACACACATGGGGGGTGGGGGGTTGGCTCATGTCGGAGTACCCGCACCGCGTTGGACCTCTCCTTGTGAAGCTGCTGCAGTGGTCTGATATGCCATGCTAATTGCTGTCTTGGTGAGTCTCTCCAGGGAGAATCCCCGGCTCTTGGAGGAGCTGTGCTTTTGCATCATGGTCGCTTGCGAGAGAGAGAGAGAGAGAGAGAGAGAGAGAGAGAGAGAGAGAGAGAGAGAGAGAGAGAGAGAGAGAGAGAGAGAGAGAGAGAGAGAGAGAGAGAGAGCGAAAGCACCTCATTTCCACTTCCAAGAGAAAAAAAAAGTTGTGAAACAGCTAGCGCGCCTCCCCATGTAGCCTTCTTCTGGAGAAACACAGCGCTGCTACTTCATCCCATTTGGATGGAAACAGAGAGGCAAAAAAACAAAAGAACGAGGGACATATATGCTCGCATCCTGTGATTAAGCCTATAGAAGTGAGGGGGAGGGGGAGGGGGGGGTTGCATCTCCTACTAGAGGCGGGTTATAAAAAAGATTTTCTCAGTTTTAGGCTAGAGAGCGTTAGATGCACCCCCCCTAGAGAGAGAGAGAGAGGGGAAAAAGTGGGAAGGAGAAGAAAGTTAAAGCACGGAAAAGCAAGAGCAGTAGAGATGGAGGGTTGAGGAGGAGGAGGAGGAGGGGGGCAGTCAAGTGAAGAGAGTAGGGTAAGCGCGAGCAACAGAAGCAGAAGCACTCTTTGTAGAAAATTAATAGGAGCAGACAGTTCTGGATTCAAAAAGTCTGCCTTTTTATGACAAGGCTGCTTCACCCGTTAATGGAAGAGCTTTTAGAAGTCCCCCCTGGATAAGAGAAATGTATCAGGGCTGCACACCTGGGAGACTCCCAGACGCTCTTTATTTCTGGCCGGGGATTGGCTTTTGTCTTAAGTAGCCTGTGATTTGTACCCGCCGCGAAAGACACAGATGGAGAAGCCAGAAGTCAAAGAGAGAAAGAGAAAGTGCAAAATAAGTGAGTCCAGAAGAAGACGTACGGGGGGGGGGGGGGGGGTAAAAAGCCGAGAATGAAATAAAAGCATAAGTGAGGAAGGAAAAGAGAGTTTCTGATTCTTTTAAAAGAAGTTAGTAGTGAAAAAAAAAAAAAGCAGCTTAATTGCATGTGTGTGGGGTTTTTATTTGATGTATTTATTTTATTTATGTTTTTCCTGTGTGTGTTGCAGGAGTTCATTCTGAACCAGGACTGGAACGACCCGAAGTCTCAGCTGCAGCAGTGCTGCTTGACCCTGAGAACGGAGGGCAAGGAGCCCGATATCCCGCTGTACAAGTAAGAGCACAGCTACCGCTGAAGCACAACACTGCTTCTAATTTTATTCAACATTATCCGGAAGTATTCATATGGATCATTTTATCAAAACATACAGTGATTTTTTTTTTTTTTTTTTTTTTGGGGGGGGTAAGTCGAATAAACTAAAAAAGGAATAATTTCTTGGCCCCATCCATCAATCAATGCAGGAATATTATATTTATATAAAAAATAAATTATCTGGCTGCTACAAAAACTATACAATCAATCAGCTCTACTTTGATTGGCTGTTAAACACCACAGGAAATAGTCTGTTCATGTCATTATTCCCCACAATAGACTTAACCTTTTTTCTTTTCTTTTTTTACCCAGACGTCCTCAAGTGTCTGTTTAATTTAATTGAACCATAAAAAAAAATAAAAAAAATCAACAACGCTTTATTAATTTATTTCAGCTCTTTAAAATGTTTTTCAATTCATTTTATTCATCAGCCAATTTCAACCATGAATCGATTCTTCAAAATCTAATTTTAGGAAAACTGTCATCATATACGCAACTTCCTGTCGTAGAGTATACTACTTCCTGTCTCAGTTTGTGTTGCTACGTTGACATGAGAGTCACATCTGAATTTAGCACTCAGAGATTTTAAACACAAGAAAATGAAGCACTTTCTGCCACAAATAATTGCATTTAACCTACTAATTAAGAATCAAAACAATGTTTTTGAGGCATCATCAAACATATTATTTTGCAGTGCTCAAGTTTGCAGATAATTATCCTTTCATCTGTTGTTTTAAGTTCTATTTTTGTTATTTTAGTTTCAAAACTCTTGACATTTGTGTTATAAACGAACCAAAAACACATGTTCGCCGTGACCTCGTCGTGACCTCGCCGTGACGTCCAGAATAAATTAAACGGCACAGACCTCATTCCTAGGAGTCCTTTTCTCTCTCGTTGGCCCGTGAAGAGGCTCGTAAAAGGTGCGTGTTGTTGTGATAGATAAACATGCCCGAAGAGACCTCCCGCTTGACAAAAAAAAACAAAAAGTCAAGGACCATGTGTCGTTTGATCGAATGCTTTCCAGAGAGCTGCCGTGGTGTGGCGTGTTCGTCGCCATGGAAACTGACTCTTCCCAAAACGTCATTTCGCGTCGCCTCTGTTTTATTATTCCGACCGACCGGCCAGGTGACCCGCAGAGGCTTTCGGGAAAGGACTCGGAAAGAAGTCCAGAATCAAGCAGCATCACTTTACTGTACATGTCGTCGGGGCCGGACGCACACACACACACACACACACACACACACACACACACACACACACACACACACACACACACACACACACACACGCACACACACACACACACACACACACACACACACACACACACACACACACACACACACACACACTACAGAGAAAGTAGCTGCTTTTAGCATTTAGCTGCTGCAGCCCGGGATGCTTTTATTTTTAAATTTTTTTACTCCCTCCTCGTCCTCTCACACCTCCATCAGCGGACTTCCTTTCCTTTCCACTCCGTCTCCGTTTTCCCCGTCACTTCGTCGCCGCGGTAACTCCGAGCGACGCCGCGCTCTCTCGTTCTCTGTCGAGATTTGGCTAAAAGAAAAAAAGAAAAAACGCCAGAATCTTATTTGCTCGGCGCTCGCACACACGTGTGCTTCCTCGTTTGTAAGTGAGAAAGGGGGGGAAGCCTGAATTATTGATAAGAGTGTCATAAGTGACCACATTGCATTAAAAATGGATCGCTCTCCTGAAATAAGTAAATTGTCCGTGAATAATTTAGCGTGACTCACAGCTTGGGTCGGAGATGTTTATGCTAATGTTAACATTTCAAACAACTGTCTTGTACACACGTCCCCGCAGAAATGAAACAAAAGTTGACAGCTGGATTTCTATTTTTTTGTTCCTTCCTTATAAATGAGTGTACACGTGTGAATTAGCCGACTGATATTCTCCCGTCATCCTTCGCAGACTCGTTTGGCTCTTTTCTTTATTTACCCTTCAAGACTCGTGGGCCTCTCAAAGACTTATTGTCAGCGTGTCATTTATTTATTTATTTTAACCAAACACAGATCTCAGTATCTGAAGATGAGTGCGGGGAGTTTGGGAGGCTTTAAAAAAGTTGTTTATACGTCCCTCAGATGGCTTCTGCCAGCGAATCAAAGCGGCTCTCAACCGTCTGCTTGAGATGAATTATATGTGTTCCAACTGAACCTTTTTCTTTTTCTTGTTATTCCCTCTGAAGGACAGCGTCCCAGAGTGTCCCAGAGTGTCCCAGAGTGTCCTCGTGCCTCTTTCCTGTCGAGTGATATTATTTCTCCGTCCTAAAACCCTCCTTCTTTCCCCCGTGTTGCGTTCACAGGACCCTGCAGACGGTCGGGCCGTCGCACGCCCGAACGTACACCGTCGCCGTCTACTTCAAGGGGGAGCGGATCGGCTGCGGCAAAGGCCCAAGGTGAGCTACCATGTAATAATAAGACACGACGAGACGGGATGGTGGTGGTGGTGGGCTCTAGTTCTCAATGCACCGCTAATGGGCTCCAGAATAATGGCTGCGCTTTATTGATGATGTTTATTATGGCAATTAAGCTCTTGTTGGCCTATTCCAGTCGGGAGGGACATTATGCAGGATGAAAATGAATCGATTCATTATTGATTTGACGTAAATTGTGTTATGGAAATATCACTTTGTGCTGGGGAAGAGTGTGTGACGAGGCGGCGACGCCGCTACGAGGGATGTGTGTGTGTGTGTGTGTGTGTGTGTGTGTGTGTGTGTGTGTGTGTGTGTGTGTGTGTGTGTGTGTGTGTGTGTGTGTGTGTGTGTGTGTGTGTGTGTGTGTTTGACTGCACACCTTTGTGTTGCCTCTTTTGTTAAAGTAGAGAAAGTGAATCTGTGAGCGAAGGCCTTTTCAGGGTTGGAGGGGTTGACGATAAAGCTGCAGCTGAGCCTGCGAGAAATGAAACCTAAATCCATCAAACATCTTTTACCCCCCCATCCCCTCTCCACCCCACCACACACACACACACACACACACACACACACACACACACACACACACACACACACACACACACACATATGTGGAAACCCCCCCCTACTTGAAAGCGCTCTTTCTTGCTCTCTAAGCTGGCGATAAGTTTGTCCCTTCCATAGGATCTTTTGACAGCTTACTGTTTTTGTATTTACATGACTTAAGCTCCCGGCTGCCGGGCTCTGATCACACACCCCATAATATATACGGGGGGGGGGGACGAATTGCCGGCGTAAACACGGTTGCCCAGCGCCGAGCCACCGATAGGCTTACCTTTTAGAAATGCGTGCGCTGTGTTACCTGCGATTGTTCGGCAAAAAGGGCTCTTTCAAAACAACTATATGCACTTCTGATAATCCTCTCAATATTCGGCCTGTTTTTATTTTTTTTGGACAGAATTTTTTTTTTTTTTTTAAAAAGAGACATTTTGAATATGCTAAAGAGCCTTTTCTGTCTCTCCCCCTCTGTCTCCTCTTTAAAAACATTTCTAATCTAGCATCCAACAGGCGGAAATGGGAGCTGCGATGGATGCGCTCGAGAAATGTGAGTAACAACAACCCCCTCTCCCCACCATATATCCCCTACACACACACACACACACACACACACACACACACACACACACACACACACACACACACACACACACACACACACACACACACACACACACACTGTAAGCCTTTCACACGCTTCGCCTCTGTTGAATATTAGCTTTGGCTGTACAGTATGCAAGATGGCTGGCAGAGAGCTGTGGCCTGACCAGCCGGTTGGCTGCGACATATAGGACATTAGGCTGTTTGAAGTGCGCGCCCAGAGCAGAGGCACGGGGCCGAGCCAGAGATGGAGAACCGAAGGGGGGGGGGGGGGCGAGCATCCTCGAACCGCCGTCGATCATCCCGGAGGGGCCGCGGGAAGTTTGCGTCGAGAGCCTCGTAAAGTTTTTGTTGTGTTTTCCAGCCCTCGAGAGCGACTCGCCCGACTCTCCCGCGCTCGCCGCTCCTCTTCAGATTTGAAGGAGTGCGCCTGATGCGTCCCCGAAGTGCCGCTTCACTCCTTGGCTGTTTTTCATCTTGTCATTGTCTCTTCATCAACCACCACTTAAGGAAAATAGATCGTATTTTTTTTTTTTTTTTTTTTTTTACAACATCTCGTTTGCCGCAGAGTTAAAAAAAAAAAAAAACACAAAAAAAAACACAATTACGGAGCTCTCAGAGACTCACAGAGCCGTTTCCATCATCACCATGCATATGCATGTGGAGCCATAATATCCCTCTCTACGACGAGCGTGTGAAGAGTTCGCCGTGTGTTACAAGAGTAATATTCTGGACTGGATTCAGTCCAGCATCCGTGTGACCGCCGCATTAATCAAATGTACAATTTGTTCTTTACCCAACTAATTAGCTGGAGGTGAGCACAAATGGCTTTGTTGGAACGGGGCTGCCGGCCTCGATGAGGGCGGCGGGGTCGCGCCTCGATTTCATTTGGCTCATAAATGAGGCCTCCAGCCACTTGTGATTGATACTGTTTGTGCACCCGGGCTTCTGCTTTTTATGAAACATTAGTAATAGGGTGTTATTATTTAAAGCCGCTCTCTGTCTGCCCCCCCCCCCGCCCTCCCCTCTCCCTCCACCCTCCCATCTCCCCCTCCCTATCAGGGGGCGTAGTTCAGTGCACACACTCTCTCTCCAGTGTCTTCCTCCCTCCCTGGATTCCTCCCGTTTCCTCTCCCCAGTCTACACCTCTGTCACCGTGATTGATAGATGCTCATTGCGAGTAAATGAACATTTCCCCCCTCATAAATTGCTGTTTCGTGTGACTAGATTAGCAATGTCTTTTAA